>NW_026020094.1:0-22101 GCF_900185275.1 Solanum verrucosum | reverse complement strand
CTCCCACAGAAATTGTATTTTATATACATTTCAGAGTTATGTTGTATCCTTGCATACACACAGATTTGACAGCATGTTTTTAAACAATTTGTTTCTTTATATTGCACTTGTTTTAAATTGCTTTATATTGAAATGAGTTCAGTCATATTTAGTTGAGTATTCAAAGTTGAGTATCCAGAGTTGAGTATCCAGAGTCGAATATCATATCTTTGAGTCGAATATCAATCCTTGAGTTGATCTTATCCTTGAGTACTTTTGAGTTGAGTAAGTTTGAGTAGTTTTGAGTACCCTTGAGTCTTCCTTGAGTTGAGTAAGTTTGAGAAGAGGTAAGTATGTTCATATCAAGTTTCAAGCTTATGTTTATGTTTTAGAATTCCTCTTACATGCTCGTACATTCCACGTACTGAGCCATTTAGCCTGCATCTTTTCATGATGCAGACACATGTATTCAAGATCATCAACAGGAGCTTCGTTGATACATCCGAGAGTTCGAGTTAGCTATGGTGAGCCTCCTTGCTTTCAGAGGATTTCATTTACCTTTCAGTTATATCAATTGTTAGGATGTCGTGGGTCTTGTCCCGACTTCCATCTTTATCAGTTAGAGGCTTCATAGATAGTCAGTACAGTTGAGAAGTTTGTATCATTTATTTTATTAAATGTTTTAAAGACTAAAGTTGCCTTTTTATGGCGAGTTGTATATATTTTATTATTTTCTTTGGACTTAAAGTTTGTATTTAAGTTTTATGAACTTTTATTTCAGTTTTTAAGCTTTGTATGCTTGAATCAGTTTTCCGCTTGTAGTCAGCCAGGATGATGGTTCGCTTGGGGACCAGCAATGGTCTTCGAGTGCCGGCCACGTCCAGGGTGTAGGCTCGGATCGTGACAACTTCTTTCCTTAATCTCATCATTAATGTAATTTATATTATTTCCTTAAATCACTTATTTTTCTCTTCTTTTTTTGTTATTATTATAACTTCATAAAAATTGCAAAAAAACATTTACAGAATTTTGTTTGCCTTTTTGAATTTTTAGATCATTTCTTTTGCTAAAGATCTTTATCTCTCCTTTATTTATATATATATCAAATTAGTATAGAATAATTATTCTACAAGTTTCTTTCTTTTTAAATTTTCTCTTATTTTTTTATGTTTCTTTACTTAAAGTTTATTTTTTATTTATCTTCAATTAATTAAAATTTACTGCTGACATTATTTCTTTTCAACTTATTTATTTTACTAATTTCTTTCTTCTTTTCACTTATATTTTTATTAAAATGATTTCTCAGAAATAAAGTTATTCTTTCAAAAGAAATTATGCCTCACATTTTTATTTTATTTGTTGGAGCTTTTTATTAAAAATTTCAAAAGACTGATTTTTAAAATAAAAATTAAGAAAAAATATCAAAGATGACAATATTTAATTCCTATCATCATCAATGCTATTAAAATTTACTTCCTTCCCTTAATCTCATCAATATTAATTTTATTTATATTGTTTCCTTAAATCACTTTTTTTCTTTATATTTTCTATTAAATTTTTATATTTTTTTAAATTAAATTTTATCAACATTTACAAAATTTTCCCTTAAATAAAATTATTCTTCCAAAATAAAATATTCCTCAATTTTTTTTATTTTTTTTTTGAAGTTCTTTTTTTAATTTCTAAAGACTGATTTTTTTAGAAAAAGTAAGAAAATATATCAGGAATGACCATATTTAATTCCTATTATCATCATCAATGTTATTGATTTCTCTTACTTCTTTCCTTAATCTCATCATTAATGTTATTTATATTATTTCCTTAAATCACTTTTTTTTTAATATTATTATTATAACTTCATAAAAATTGCAAAAAAAAATTACAGAATTTTATTTGCCTTTTTGAATTTTTAGATCATTTCTTTTACTAAAAGATCTTTATAGTAATTGATATCAAATTAGGAGAGAATAAGTATTCTACAAATTTCTTTCTTTTTTAATTTTATCTTTTATTTTATGTTTCTTTACTTAAAGTTTATTTTTTTTTATCTTCAATTAATTAAAATTTACGGCTGACATTATTTCTTTCAGTTTATTTATTCTACTTCTTTCTTCTTTTACTTTGTCTTATTTTTTTGTGTCTTTAATTAAAATTTATTTTATTTTAATTTTTTCAATATTTCGACACTTTTCTTATATTTTTATTAAATAATTTCTCAGAAATAAAGTCATTCTTTCAAAAAAGATTATGCTTCAAATTTTATTTTATATATTGCAGTTTTTAATAAAAAAAATCAAAAGACTAAAGCTCAAAATTAATCAAATTTAAATTTTACTTTATCTCTCCGAAATAAAAAGAGAGTAGCAAAATGATAAATTTTCATCAATAATATTTTATAATATTAAAAGATACTTAAAAGAACTATAGTAGTAAAAATAAGTTTTAAATTTTTAATTAATAATAAATTTATAAAACGATCATTCACTTTGCGCGAAGCGCGAACAAGTTCATTACTTATAACTAAACGTAGAAACTCAAATTGAGTAAAAATAGCAAAAGTTAGTAAAAGGGTAATAGTATAGTAATATATATAATATATGATCAAATAATGTGAATAATAATATATAATAAGTGAGATCCAAAGTACAAAGAATTCTAAGGACACATTTAGCCGCAGTTGTTCCACACACCATACGAATACCACGTGCTGGCGTGAAGTTTCAAACCGTATTATTTACCCAATTTGGAGCTATTTTTGTTGCAAATTTACCATTTAATACCATTACTAACATTGTCATGAAATTAATAAAGAAGTTTTGAAAACACTCTGAACTTAACGTAAATTATTAGTTTCGTCCCTGAATAATGTTGGAAAATTATATGCACTAGGGATATTCATGGTTTGGATAAAAACCGATCCAAACCGAAAAACCAAACCAAACCGAAAAATAAAAACCGATTTTATTTGGGTTTGGTTTGATTTGGTTTGGTTTTAGATTTTTGAAAACCAGCAGTATTTGGTTTGGTTATGGTTTTATTCAAAAAAATTGAAGAAATAACCGAATCAAACCGATAAATTATATACATATATTTTATTAATATACATACTTAATATTTGTTTTATAAACAATTTTGAAGATCTTATATATGTTTTCATTAAAATTTTTTATACTTTAGTTATTGAAAGCAAGAATGCCCAAGGTGAAAACATTTATCTTATTGATTTCATGAGTGTTTATGACAATTCTATGTGAGACTGAAAATGTTATTGTCTCTTTCTTCTAGGTCAATATAGTGAATTTTAAAGTTTTATTGATAGTAAATGTAGTGATCGAAAGTTCGGTAATTTAAGTCATTCTAACTATTTTTTGTTTTGAATGGATTGTTGTCATTTTTTTCACTTTTTGAATGAATTGTTTTTTTTTATTTTTGTGTATGGTTAATAACCGAATAACCAAACCAAACCAAATCGAAACCGATAACACACCAAACCGATAAATCTATATTATATTTGGTTTGATTTGGTTTTAATAATTTTAAAATCGATTAAGTTGGTCTGATTTTGATTTTGACCAATAACCGATCTAAACCGACTCGTGAACACCCCTAATATGCACAGTGAAAATATATCAGAATTTTACTACTTATATGAATAATAGATAATCAAATATCTCTAAACTTGGCCAGAATTTAGGAATGTATGCTCATGTAACAAGATTGACGGTGTATTTAAGTTTAATCAAATAAAAAAATATTTTTATGACTGCCAATAATAATTCACGTGTGCATTTAAGTTCATCGTTCATTTCAGGTGTCACATCAAATATTTAATTTGATTAATGCTAAGATATGTTTTGAGAATTTGATAGAAGAGTTTGGGTAATTAGGAAAAGATAAGGTTATAACTAGACAATGGTGTGTCTGTTTTTATTTGCTAATGGCAGACACTTTACAGGAAAAAAAAGTACATAAATAAGCTCCTAATTTGTTTCTTCTCATTTTCCTTGCCTTTAATTATTTCCCCTATATTCTCTTTAGTCCTTGCACCATCATCATTTCAATTCAAACTAGAATATTCAAAAAAAAAATAAAAAAATAAGAAAGTGAATGATTTGTTTTTTATTGTGTGTCTATTTTCTTCCATAAAAGCCTTTTCCCTTTTCATCCTTCTTATATCTTTTAAAATTCTTAAACTCCTATTGTCCTTATGAAAACTTATTTAAATCAACTATTATTTTAGAGACCAGGCATAAATATCTTCTAAACTATAATGATGAAATTATCAGTTACACATTTTAATTAGATAAGATTTTATTACTTTTAAATCTTAAATATATTTATTAGAAAAGTATCGGAAACACTCTTAAACTTAAAGCGAATTATTAATTTTATTTTTCTTGTATTGACAGTCTTAAAATAATTTTTTACTTGATTAATTAAATTTAGATTCACCCCTAATTTGCCACATGACATATCAAATGGTTTCAAATTCTTATAGAAGTATGAAACTCTTAATAAAAAACTAAAAGAAGTGTAAAAACACTCATAAACTTGACGAGAATATAGGGTTGTATTTCACTCAGATCGCAAGATTAGAGGTGTAATTAGGTTCAACTAAAAAAGTGTTTTAAGACTATTAATAATTTACGTCATTAAAAAAGTACAAGAGTGTCAATGTCGTAAATAACTGAAGAATCAAGTGTACTTACAAAGTAGGACATCGAAATTCGTGGAACCCACGCGGGATGCTTCCCATGCTATGCGTTATGTTCCTCGAAAATAACAAATACCTTAACCAGTTTACGTTAAAATGTAATCTTTTTTCCCTCCTCTTATCCCTTCTCAGAAATAAATAAAAATAAATTATAATAACTATAGAGTACTAAAAAATAATAATTTAAAAATAAAATGAAAATGGGGTGTCTATTATCTGCATGTTTCAGTACTTATTAATCTCAAAATCTGATCTTGAGTATTTAAATTTCATTTACTGTTGTAATTAATGTTAGTCATTTCAAGAAAAGGGAAAAAGGACTCGAATTTTTAAGCTCAGATTTCATATCGGTGCTGATTCTTGCAAACTAAGTTTAAAGATTCCACCTTTAGCCCCATTCTGTAGATTTTTTTGAGAGAGAATTATGGGGGAGACACATAATCATGAACACAACCACCAGCCACAGCCGCAACAGGCGGCGGCGCCACCAGCAATGCCACTTGGTTCAGCCAGAGGACCTATGTTTCCTCCGGCAGAGCAACTACTTCAGCTTCACTATTGCATACACTCAAATCCTTCTTGGCGTTAGTATTCTTTTTCATTTCTTTAATTTTAGCTATTTATATGCCTTACTGAAAAGATAAAGAGGAAAAATTGACACTTTGTTTTGTTAAAGTTTGTGTCTTTTTCATTCTTGGGTTTGGGTGAATTTTATAATCTTAAAGTATTGGGATTGAAATTGATGTTTTTGTTGTAAAGTTTGTGTTTTTATTTTCTTGGTTAGGGAGAATTGTAAAATCTAAAAGTAAGAATTTTGCTGAACAAGAATCTACTTGTAAATATAAAGATGAAAAATTGACACCCACCTTTTTGTGAAGTTTGTGTTTTCATTTTCATGGTTTGAGTGAATTTTAAAATCTAAAAGTATTCCTACTGAAAACCTTTTTGCTGAACAAGAATCAACTTGTAAAAGGTTCAACCTTTCTATGGTCTCTTTTTTTAAACATATCTATGTTTTAGTTTCCGACTGTTGGAACCTGTGTGCTGTTGTTATCTTTGAGAAAGTAAAGCTTCTTTGCTGAGGTCCTTTTTGTATTCTTTTCTTTGGTACAAATTCGATTCTAATTCTCTATACAATCTAGCTCTCTTTGCTCTTATTGTGAGAGAATCACGAAAACAAGAGAGGCTGAATTGTTCCGGTTATAGTAAGATTAACTGTCAGAATAATGAATTACTGAAGAGTTGTCTCCCTTCCAACGGGGAGAATTGATAACTTGGAGGTTTCCTCGAGCAGGATAGCAATGGAATGGGATTGATCAAAATACCCCAATAATGTTGCCAACTTGAGCTAATCCCCAGACTGTGAACCTATATTGACATCGCTTGCCAAGCTCCGATGACATTACTTAGTTTACTCATTTTGCTCATCAATTATTAATGTGAGCTATGAATTCAGTGAAGAGAGTCCCTTTCATGTGCGCCAGTAGAATTAGATAAGCCTGTCAGAGGTTTTCTTCTTTTGCATGGAATGTGACGTTGCATGGGTATGGATCTACACTTTCTGATGCATTTTGGTTGCAAATATTTAATGTGGCACGGTGAATAATATACGTACAAATAAATTTAAAGCTATTCAGATGAGCCAAAGATTAGATAGACGAAAGGGCCGCTACCTTCCAAAAAGAGGAGATGATGAGGGAGGCATTTTCTCAAATGACGTAGGCCATCTTAATGAGCTTAATCGCTTCCAAGGGTAGTGGGGTTCAAGGATAATGAGGAAAAGGGAAAGTCTCTGCAGACGTTATCGACTTTAAATTCATTTAGCTTCTGAATCATCCCAACATGTAATGATCACTTCTTCATGTGAGTCAGTTGGTGCTTATGCTTTTATGACAATCGTCAGGTGAAGGAATCGGAATCATAGTAGGCATGGTGATTTTACAAAGCTCCCCCATTCCTCCAATGTTTGGAGTTGAGATTGCTCCGACCGCCGAGTAAAATGTTTTTGTTTCTGGTATCGAGTTGAAACATGTTCTCTTTTCTCTTGGGGAAGCTGTATATCATCTGAAGATTTAAGAATCGAACTGTTTATGGGGAGTTAAGTGGTGGCAATCTTCTTGCTTAAGATGCAGATGTATGAAATGTATCATGGAAGGCTTTCCATAAATGTGAAATTTGCGTTCATACAATAAATAATTTCCCAACCGAAAGGAGTTGCCAGTCTTCCCATGAATCTGATAATGACAAAAGATCCTCTTAACCATTGCTAGATTGCCCTCAACATCACCTGCTTCAGCTAAAGGACAATTCTTGTATTTTACCATCAGGAGGAATATACTTTTGATAGAACAAATGTTTCCTATCGAGCAATAAGATCTGGTTTGCACTTCTGTGTTTATGCCGCATATGGCCCTCTTGGAGCAATCGCTTCTGATTATATTTGCCTTGTTCCTGTAGATTGGAATTTTTACTTGTTATCAAATAAAGAAATAAAAGAATTTCAGAAAACTGTGGCCATAACAATTTCATGATCTAACTTATCCTCCCAAAGAATGATTTTACAATTTGAAGTTTTCACCACCTGTAAATGAGTTGCAGATTCTGAAACCTGATTATATTATTGGTCTTTTTCTCTAATCAGTTGCATGATTCTACATTTTGCAGCACAAACTGTTTTGCTGGCTTTCCAACACTACATAGTTATGCTTGGAACTACAGTAATGATTGCCACCGTGCTGGTACCTCAGATGGGTGGGGGTCCGGTATATCTCTAGCATTTCCCTTGTTTGTAGCGGAGATACCTTTTCGATGTAATTGACATCGTGAGCTCTTTATCTTTATGAGCAGGGTGACAAAGCTCGAGTTATCCAGTCTTTGCTTTTCACTTCAGGAGTGAATACTCTTCTGCAAACGCTTTTTGGCACAAGACTTCCCACTGTGATGGGTCCGTCATTTGCTTACATCATATCAGCTCTGTCGGTCATTAACGATCTCTCTGACAGTACTTTCGGGAGTGAGCATCAGGTAATAAAATTTATTATTTAGGTATTATCTCTATTACTTGTATAATGTATTTTATGGAGACCTATCATTTTTCTTTTATCACACCCTTAGTAGGTCCATCCCCCTATTTCAGTGATTAGACACGGTTGAAGAATAATTTGAAGTTGTAGTAAACCAAATTTGTTTCGGACTTGATATTATTAGTTTATTCATTTCATGTCTAAATAGGATTTGTAGTCAGAATTATATAGTAGGTTTTTTATTATTTTAAATAGGGATATTGCTAGTTATTTTCATAATGCAGAGAGTAGTGGAGAATGGTAGAGAAGTCAAAGAAATGTATTGAGTTTATGAATAAATTATCTTTCGTCAAATTAGTAGCAGAGCTTCTACGATCTTGATAGAGAATCAAATACCTTGCACTGTTGGCGGACAGTACTAGCCAATATGTGTTGCCCGTCTGGCCAAGGCATATGTTGTTGAACTCATAGACAGTTGTCAACAAAGAGTTAGATTGTTTATAGGCAGGTTCAAGAATTATGTTGACGAACTCTTGTCTGGCCTTGTTCTAATTTTTCTAAGATCATGAATTCAGTTAAATCATACATCACCTTACCTTTATTACTCTAATATTAATTCTTTGATATTGTATGGTGGATTTTATTTTTGCTTTCTCAAATTATACTGATAAGATCCAATGTAAGTCGGCTAGTATCATAGGTTTAAATAAAAAGTGGATATCTAAAGCAGTCCGCTGATAAGGCAAACTTTCATTTCTTTGAATTTCTTGATCTCAGTGAGAAATCTAATCTGAAAAATATAGTTTTCCTTCACTTGTTCAAAAGTGAGATTAGTGGAAAGCAGAAGTGCAATAGAAGACAAGATATTCTCATATACGAAACTGCTGATGAAATCATAGTCGTATCAATTTAAGATAAGCAAGCCCTATTTGGGGGATAAGCTTAATGTTTTACATGACGGAGCTACCAGATGACTACTTTTTGTTGGGTAAGTAGCTTGTTCCGAGATAAATACTTTGTTTATAGATGATATTCGATGACAAGATGTTCTCCCGTTCAAAAAAAAACTGATAGGTATCATAGTGGAAGACAAGATTATACGCAGAAATGGTGATGAATTTTAATCTTGTTTAAGAATTAGGATAAGTCAAAGCCACAGTTTGAAGAATAAAAAAAGACATGGTGTCCTAGAAGGCCTTTAGTGCGTGTTCTTGGAATTACATAGAGTGCATGAATCTTACAGTCGAAGCATGCTGCTTCCATGGATCTACTTCTCTCGTGAAGAAACAGAAAAATTACTTTAATCTACTTCTCACATTCACCATGCCCATAATGATTAAGCACCCTGGTTTCAGATTCTGGCTTTACTTCCTCTGTGTTTTACCTCAAAGTTTGGGGGTTTGTGTTGTTAATGTGAACTGTGAAGTATGTTGTCAATGCTCATGACCGGGGGTAATTACTGATGATATCTCTAATGCATTACCCTCATATTGTTGTTTGTAGAGATTCGAGCACACTATGAGAGCTATTCAAGGGTCACTCATAGTGTCTTCCATTATCAACATAATACTTGGATATGGCCAAGTTTGGAGAAAACTTACGAGGTAAGTTGTGTTTTCTGCTTCTGAATACTTATTAAAAGGACCATTAGTTTTGGTTTTGATCTTTGGAATTGTCTTTCTGTCTTTCCATTGCCTTCCCATTATGTTTCATCGTTTTATTACTCCTCCTGTTGGAGGTATGACATGCCATCCTTCTTCATGTCTGCAGGTTTTTCAGTCCTGTTGTCATTACACCACTTGTCTGTGTTGTAGGTCTTGGTTTGTCTGCTAGGGCCTTTCCTCAGGTATTATATCCCAAATATCTAAAAGTTTCATTACTCGAAGAGTTGCATAAACCTCATCCAGTTTTCTTTATGATCCTATAATTTGATCAGGTGGCTGATTGTATAGAGATTGGCCTTCCCATGTTAATTCTACTTGTCATTTCCCAGCAGGTAATATATTTCATCGACTGTATTTTTTATTTTCTTTCGCTTTACTGGAAGATTGTAACGTTGGTCAAGTCATCTGCAGTATATGCAACGTGTACATCCAGTTGCCCAATCCATACTTGAAAGGTTTGCTTTGCTCCTCTGCATTGGGCTTATCTGGGCTTTTGCTGCTATTCTTACTGTTGCCGGTGCTTACAACCATGTGAAGGAGCAAACTAAGATGAGCTGCCGAATTGACCATTCGTTCCTCTTGTCATCGGCTCCATGGTACTCAGCTGGATTAAATAATGACAATGTCTTCAGCTTTCTTTCTTCTTCTGACATGTATGTTTTGCTGCGTGTAGGATCAAAGTTCCTTACCCTTTCCAGTGGGGGACTCCCATATTCAGAGCTAGCCATGTCTTCGGAATGATGGGTGCTGCACTTGTATCATCAGCAGAGGTTCGCTTCTCATTTTAAATGTTGTTCCTTCCCCTTTGAATTAAATTTGCTTTTAGTAACACGAGTTTTAGTATTTGGTTCCACTAACAAATTACGGCTTTAGAAGAGAACCATACCCGAGGATTGTTTTCTGCTATAATCACTTAGCTGTCGTTCCCTCTAGCTATTTTGTTCACCTTTAAGTCTTCTATGTATATTCTTCTTGATCTTGCATCGATCCGAATCCGAATTGTTTGTGGCATCCACTTAAGCAGTTGTTGATGTTATGATCTCTTTCAAATTTACCTCTAATATTTATTTGCAGTCAACAGCAACTTTTTATGCTGCATCAAGGCTTTCAGGGGCGACACCCCCTCCGGCGCATGTTGTGAGTAGAAGCATTGGCTTACAGGTGTGACATCCACCAAGTGATTCAGCAATGCCTTCACTTGAGCACAATTTTTCTACTAATTTAACCCTCCGATTAACTCTTCTTCATTAGAAAGTCGTTCAGTTGTGGTTTGCTTCTTATCCAGGGTATAGGACAGCTCTTTGACGGGTTCTTTGGTGCTGTGGTTGGTACTACTGCATCTGTGTAAGGGTTTTGATCAATTTGGTTGATAAATAGTATCAATGGCATGCTTTTCAGTTAGATTTAGTTTATCTTGTTCCAAGTCTTTTACACTACATAACATCGGGGAACTCAGGTGTAGGCTACAGCCTAAAGCCACTTAAGTTTTAATATTGTGGTGCTTCATTCCTAATTTACGGATGATACAAAACTGCAGTGAAAATGTCGGCCTTCTGGGACTAACTCGTGTCGGGAGTAGAAGAGTTGTTCAGATTTCTACTGCTTTCATGATCTTCTTCTCCATATTTGGTTCGACATAAACTCTCCCTCCTTCTCTCCGCCACCCTGTCCCTTGCTTTCTTCATCTCAGATTATGTTTTACGACTAGTAATGATTAACGCAAGTTGTTATTATTCAGGAAAATTTGGAGCATTCTTTGCTCAAATTCCTTTGCCCATATTTGCAGCTATCTACTGCATCTTATACGGTATGGTAGGTAAGTGACTTCTCCCTTAGCAGCTTGTTGATCTTCTTGTCATCTAATTAACAATAACTGAAGAATGGAAGTATTTTCTGCAGCTGCTATTGGTATTTCCTTCATCCAATTTGCGAACAAAAACTCCATGCGGAATATATATGTGCTCGGAATCTCTCTATTCCTCGGTCTATCTATACCTCAATACTTCGTGATGAACACAGATATCACTGGTCATGGACCTGTTAGAACTCCAGCTGGATGGGTAAGAACCATTACTTCACATGATCCCTCGTTATAATTTTGTGATATGCATTTGACAGTAGATTTTAGGATAATGAGTTGTACTTGCAATTACCTTATAAGCGACTAGTTCATGTAGGCATTTCTTTTACACCATCATTGACAATCTAAAACTTAAAACTAGTCCAATGTTTTTTGCAGTTTAATGACATATTGAACACAATATTCTCTTCACCTCCTACTGTTGCAACGATTGTCGGGACAGTAGTAGACAACACACTCGAAGCAAGACACTCGTACGACGATAGAGGTGTTCCGTGGTTGGTTCCCTTCCAGAGGAGGAAAGGAGATAGCAGAAATGAGGAGTTTTATAGTTACCCTCTTAGAATTAATGAGTACATCCCAAGTAGATTTCTGTGATAACTTTTACATCCATGTATATGACTGTATCAAATCTGTATGACAAAATTTATTTTAGCTCACAACTTTAGTCCATTGTTTTTAATTACTTTTCAATTGTCACAAGAAATTTGTGAACATCAAACATTTAAGGCCTGCAAGTTTTGATGATGCATAACCAGTAGAATTTAAGTTTATATTTCTCATGTTATTAAGCAAAGTTTTTAGACAGCTGGAATATTAACCATGAATATGTTATTGCTGGGGGAGACCATAAGCTAATTCATATAAACATATATCTGTTAGGTTGCCTACTAAAACCGGAAAAGGTTATAAATGCTATTACAAAACGGTTTTAAAGAATATCTTGAAAACTCTATGAAGATCGAATTAAATCTTATGAGAATGTGGTTCCTTTGCCAACTTACCTTATGAAAATGAAGTCACATAAGAGTGGTTAACTAAAATGACATTTGTGCTCTATGTCTATGGGTCAAAAATTCGTTGAAAGCAATATGTTGGATGTGAACACTACCAAATTTTGGTGGAAAATTTATCAATTCTTTGAACAAACCTCACTTCTTTCCCAATCATCTCAAGAAAAAAACTAGCAAAAGGTCCCCACATTTGATTTACTGAATCTTTTTGGTTCCATGAACCTCATTAAATAGTGTCTTTACTTTCATAGTTTCAGTGATCATGATAACTTATTAGCACCGTAGCAGGGTCCACACGTTTACTTCAACTATCATTTTCTGCTTCATGATGAAAAAATGACTTCAAGATTTTAACTTCATAAATTTTGAACCACGTTACTTCTCGTTGAATTTCTTACTATAAATGTAAAATTTGGACCAAACTGCCACGATGGATTCAGAATTTAAACGTTGCAAGTCTTGAATTGAGAGTGCGCGTACTAGAATGTATATCTCACCGGATTTACACTATCAACATAAACATGTTATAGCAGATAACTGGCCTTAGTCTTGGATTACCTTTTGCTTCCAGCATTATGGTAAAGTAAAAGGAAAGATCAGCTATTGAGATGTGGTCCATCTATACATTTACATGTAGCTATATATATTATTTACAAGAGATATAAGGAACCCCCATGTAAAGGGGAAAATACAGAAACTGGAAAATTGACTAAGCTTTACACGAAAGAAACACAAGATAAGGGAATTGAAAACTTGATTACTGAGATAGCCAGTCAAGAGTATAGCACTCCTCGGCAACCTGTACACAAAGACCTGGTACAGCCTTCTCAACATCTTTCCATTGACAAAAAACTTCATCGTCACAAATAACACAACGTAATGATTCAAGAAAGGATAGAGCGCTTGGCAAACTGTCAATTTGAGGGCACTCCCTCATATCAATCTTCTCCAAGTTTCTACAGCAACCAATTGCTTCAGGGAGACATCTCAAACCAACACATTGTGAAATGTCAAGATACTTCAGCTTCACCAGATGACCAATTCCAGGGGGAAGCCTTTTCAGATGTGGACAGGCATATATCCTTAAAACTTGTAGAGTTTGTAATTCACCAAAATCAGATGGAAGTTCATAAAGACTATCACAATTAGTGATACTAAGGCTGTTGGCTTATGCAACCGGCAAATACTTGATGGCAGCTTATTGAAGTTGATGCAATGATCCATTGTGAACTCAGAAAGCTGTGGGAACAAACCAGGGAGGTCCACATCTGACTCATCTAAGCTGTTTTTCATGTCACAAAGCACTAGAGATATCTTCCGCAAGTTATTGAGAGGATTTGTGGAGTCAGATAAGTGAGTGATGGATATCTTCTCGAACCAAAGGCTTCTCAAGTTGGTTAAATGACTGAATACAGACATGTTATGAAGAACTGCATTGCCAGCACTATAGTTTATGATTATCAATGCCCTTAGCTTTGGCATATTCTCCAGGAAAGGAGGCAAGAAGTACTCAGATGAGGCAAAATTGAGAATCAGTACTTCAGCTTTCGGGCAATCCATTCTGAACCAGTCCATTTCTCTCATTTCATCTGCATTAAAGAGAAATATTTCTGTTTATATCACATGATAAACTTTTCATTATTAAGCAATCAGCAGTAACCAAGGATCTAAAATACCTGTATGCACAGAGATAACTCGTGCATGGAAAGGTTCGTCCACATTTCTTTCCCATTCTCTTGGAAAGCTTACGTCTCTTCGTGGCATAACCAATCGCTTTCTCCGATTTATATCATCACGGTTGCTCATCTGAATTGCTAGGTCTCGTAATACATCATGCTGAAACACCGATATCTCATAGTAACTTGTATACATGTCTCCAGCTCTGCCACATGAAGACCACATTGAAGACTATCAACATATTGATTTTTTCCATAGACAATCACCTTCTAACAAAAATTAAAAGATTGTTTGAGGAGATTTGAGTCCACCGCTTACCGTGCATCTTTGACTAGATTTAGGAGATTTTTGTCTGAAAGTTCAACAAGAATGTGAAAAGCCTCCTCCTCATCAATATCATGTAGCTCCACCCACATGTTAATTAGAACATCAAGAGGAATCCTTTTGTCTTCTGGGAAAGCACCCAAGTCCAGGAAACACTCTCTCACCTTCTCAGGCAAACAGTCAATACTCAATTTCATTCGCTCAAGTAACTGCAGTTCATGAGACTCGCAGACAGGTTGGCATCGTGATAATCTGTTTTTTGCACTTATCCAGAACATCTCAGGTTTTCCCTTTAATGAAGATCCAATGACCTTCAGAGCCAAAGGAAGCCCTTCACATTCATCCACAATCTAAAAAGTCCAAGAAGCTTTAGTTAGCTTTAACTCAAGTATAACAAGAAGTTTTTGCAAAGAAAAACTAATATGCTGCCAAAAACATACACTAATACCTCTTTGACAAGCTTTTGGCTGAAACCACGCGGAAAGGAATTGGTGTCCAAATGCAAAATGGCATAATAAGGACATAGCTTCATCTTCCCTTAACAACTCTAAATCATAAATACAGTCAATGATTGATGGAGGAAACTTGATACGCGATACAACTAGGATCTTGCAGCCGGGGATCTTTGAAAATTAGTGGGCTCTAGCACAGATGCAGACCACACATCATCAAGAATCAAGAGTACTGGGGATGCAGATTTCGTATTCCATTGGTACTGTAGGTTCCACTGGGGTAACATCTCCCCGTATCCATAACCATGGAGATTGCACCCTGATATCTTTTCCCAAATCATTTTCCTTAATTGCTCCACGTTTGGAGATTGAGAAACAGTGAAAAAGAAAATCTTGTCCTTGAAATAACCTGGAACAACATGGCCCAGACACCATACCATTATTTAAAGAAAAGGTTTTTTAGACCAATTTAAACTGTATTCCAATCAAAACTTTGATGAGTCCTTCACATGCAAAATTGATCTCTATTAGAATTCAACTGATAAAATAGAGATAATAGCCAATAAAGTTTTCAACTTTTATCCACTGTTTCATCCGCAACAGAAGAGTAAAAACAAAATGAAATGAGAAACTTTTGTGTGATTATTAACTTCTAATAACTCGATCATCAGCAACGCAAAACATGAGTTGATTTCACGGATGTCCACTCAACTAATAGTTAATATCTAATAAAGTCACTTTCTTCGCATCAGAATCAAGAACGAAAAGTGATAGATAATAACTATTAGTTGATTAACCTTTCGAGAAATCAACCCCGCAAAAAGCTAAAGTACTCTACATGAGAAACTTTTCTGGGATTAATTACTTACTTTTAACTTGATCATCTTTACAAATCTCTTTAGCCAAGGTAGTTTTGCCACTACCCCCAATTCCACAAATCTCAAACACACCTCTATCCTGTTCACCCATCAGCATCTCCTTCACTTTCCTCTTCCCCAATTCAATCCCAGCACCTAAATTTACAAAACTATCCTCAAACCATTTCTCATCTTCTTCCATTCTTTTCACAGCTTCCCTAAACACCCTCCCTCCTCCACCACCACCCCACCACTTCTATCGTCAACTCCGATTTTTATAGCTTTAAGCCTATGCTCAAGCACGTCAAATCTCTGCTCCATACTAAACCTAACATGATGAACATCCGCTAGTACATGAGCTTGCATTGTAACTTGCATGAACCTCGCTACTCTTTTCTCCAGCCTCTCCATTTTCCTAGCCAACTGTAGGTTCCTGTTATCAAGGCATAATATAAATTAAGTAATTTCTAACAGATTCGCACAATTCAATAACCCTAATTAGAGCAGGAAGAGGTTCAATTCACTGTAATTAGAGTCGAATGAGAAGGTGACACCTGTACATGTTCCAACGGCCGGAGTGGATAACTTTTCCGGCGAGTTCGTAACCATCTCGGAGAAGTTTGGAGAAATCGTCGATCTGAGTTTGACGTATCTGTGGAAGTTCAACACCGGTTTGTTTGATTTCTTGGATGATTGGAAGGAGACCATTGATGCTGTCGATGAGATTCTCGGCGCTTGAACGGCATAAAGTGGATTTTTTAACTATTAGCAGAAGGTTTTTTATGAGTTCGGTGGTGATTTCGCCGACGAAAAAGTCCGTCACCGCCATGTTTGGGGACTTCAAACTGATTTTACATTCTGCTTTAAGAAGTTGAAGTTTTGAGTGATGTTATTATGCTACTGGAGCACTATGTTATATGACAAATTTAACCCTCCCAAATTTTTTTTCCAGTTATATATTTTGTGTAATTACAAAAACTATAAATAAAGTAAAATATCAAAAATGGTGTCTGAGAAAGGTAAAGAATACATAGATCTAACTAGTACTTCGTAGAGTAAAAGAAGTTTTTTTGAAGATTTTCCGCTCAAATATAACAAATTTAAATATAAAGAAGAAAATATTAAAAAACATATAACAACAGCTAATAAGGAAAATGTAAAGTCAAAACAATATATATACTCCTATATGACAAGAAAAATAAAAATAAAATAAAGGGTGAAAGATATTAAAAACAAGAACTACTCCTATAAGAATATGTTAAGCCCTTCTTGTTTTGTTTAATAAACGTACTTTAAATTAAACAATATAAGAAAAACAACAATTGTTGATTGATTTCACATAAAATGATGAACTCTCACTCACTCAGTACTAGGGAGGATTTATTTGTTTATGTTTGATTTGTTATAACAATAAATAAAAATAATAATTTTACTGTATTATTTTTAATTATTATAAGTTATTTAAATGATGGAAATGAATTGAAACTGAGTAGTACTTAATAATAAATGTGAAATAGATATGAAATAGTAAATTAGCTTTTGATTATTCAAATTAAACAAGTATAACTGAAAATTTATTTTTAATATAATGAATAAATAAAAGTGATCGAAAGAATATTTAATCTATCTTAACAATTAACATAATTAATGCAGCCGAGTTGGTTACCAAAGTCTGATAATGACCATTCTGTTAAATTTCTTAAGAATGTTTTTGGACTAATCCATTTTAATTATACTTTCTTTTGTTATATATATATATGTGTGTTGCTTCATGGTGTAAGGAACAAGATTAGTACATCTTACCTAAAAATCAACTTATAATAAAGTCTCTAAACCTACTACCCAATCACAACAAGTTAAATTAAATTACAAATTCATGTAGATATTTTGTCGCTCTCGAATAACTCCCTGTTCCACTTATTTTATCCGATCACATTTCATGAGAGTTAAACGGCATCATATCATCAACTTTAGCATAATTGAGTTCAGTCCTAGTCTATGAGCACAATATGACCTCCAAGACTTGAGCATAATGGAGTCTAGTCCACCAGAAGAAAACAAGTAAACAAGCCAGTTGTAGTATAAAGTTGAAAAAAAATCAGAAATTAAAGAAGGTTCTCATGGGGTGGGGGGTGGGGGAGGGAGGGGGGCAAATGGGAGAAGAAATTACAACGTTGAAATTGAATTTTCATCAATAATGTGAAAGTTATATAATGTGAAAGAATAGTGTTAGGTAGATCTCCTTGTACTAAGAAGACTTATTATATTAATATTAATATTAATGTAAGTAATTTACTTATATTCAATGACAAATGACAGTTATAAATATTGTTCACGTAACTTAATGGAAACTGTTTTGTAAGTACAGAAGCAACAATAAACTGCAACACGGTTATTTGTGCCCATAATACCAATTGTCATTATCTGATTTAACAATAATTGTTTTAATCTGTAATTTTGCATCAATATTTTACTATAATTAAATAATTTCGGATGATTTCTCCCTTTTAATCTCCCGTCCAGTACAATAAATTCAACACAAATCTGAGACATATTACTAATTCGAGACTTAAAAAAAGTCTAATCATACCACTAATCATAAATTATTATCTCCAAGACTTTAAGATATTGGCACGATTGAGCTTGAAAATTAAGTCCGCATTCAAAACCCAAAAGTCTAAAAATCGCAATGACGCTTATACTTTTTATAAAAAAGTTTATTGATTTGAAATTACGATTTATTAAAATTCACGTCAAAAAATGTACTTTTATCTATTAAATATTATAGCGAATAATAAAGCGACGTCACTAAACGTGACTTCTTGTCTCACCTTTATTTGAACTAACTAATTGTCAATCCACATCAAAAGGAAAACTAGGTTTACAAATGGTTGTAGTATAAAGATGAAACATGGAAGTAAAAGGTACGCAAATAAATTGATAATCTTTCATTGACATAGGCTACTAAATAAATTAGACTCCGGTTATTCATATGGATCAATCCGGATTAATATACTTTTCTAAATCATTGTATCGCTTTACAACATTATAAAAAAAAAAGAATAAACATCGATAATCTTTTTCCATCAAACCAAAAATTGAAACTCCTTCTTGTATCTCATTTAAGTGAAGTTCTTGGAAATAGATTCTTGCAGATGATATCTTTTAAAATTTAAAATGGTAATTGTTAGTAATTTATTTCTTTTTTAAGTATGGCTAGACATTTTCTTTTAATTTTTATTAGGATACTAAAATTAGAACAAAGGAAGTAGTTCATAATTAATTTAAGTGATTATTTTCTAATATTGGATGTGGTCCATAGGTACACCGACCCGGTCAACACGGCAATTAATGGGCCCATTTTACTGGAGGCTGCTAATACTGTTGCCCTGTCCCACAAGGACAATTGACTCACTAATTTGTTTAAGATGGCCAACGTGCACAAATATTCGATTTTGAGATTATCATTTAAATTATATTTATAGTACGTAATAATTTACAAGTTTATTTATTTTAAAATAATATTACGTGGAATCTGAAGTTAAACTTGATAAAGCTTAAGTTCCAGACAAAATGTTTGAAATTTAAAATGACTTGAAGTTTAGGCACATGTAGTCATTGTCTGAACTTTAGCATATGTGATTGTATTTAATCATTTTTGCTTGAAAGTTCATGAACCATTTTTGTTTGAGTTTCACTCCTATATAACTTTAGATATTGCGTCGGAAGTTAAGTTTGATAAACCTTAATTCAAATACCAGATGTTTGAAGTTGTACCAAAGTTGATAGTTGTGTAAAAAAACTAAAAAGAAATGATTGGTACAAGTTAAATTGTAGTGTTCAAAAATATCTAAATCTATACGTCCAAGATTTGCTTTGGGACCTAATTGATTCAAATTCGCATTGGAAGGTTCACTTTGAGGACAACCATTTCCTATCAAAGACGACTAGATATATTCACAATATTTGAATCTATATTCTCTGATTTAAGATGGAGGAATACTTATCACTCCACCACAAATTTTACGAGATGGAAGGAAACATTAATATGCACCATGGAATTGTAAGTACTAGATTATAGGTTAAATTCATCTTCCTAAGATTAAAAATCTACATAACTTTGTATTTGGTCGACAATATACATTCAATTATACAAAAAATAATTATATATTACTTTATGCGAGATAGAACATAAAATAAAATATCAAACTACATAATTACTCTTAAAATATGCGATATTTCATGTACTTTTACTCATCACATAATTAAAGGATATATATATATATATAATATTATAGACTATTGTAATAATTGTCATTTTAGACCAATGGATATATATATATATATATATATATATATATAATATTATAGACTATAGTAATAATTGTCATTTTAGACCAATGGATAAATTAACTTATCGTATATTGGCATACCATGACTTTTCTTTCACTATATATTTGACATATATTAGGGACTTAAAAAGTTCAAATTGGATACGAAAGTCTATAAAAGTCATCCTAATAAAGACTCAAAATGGTAGGTTCATTATTTTGTATTCCACTGATGAAGTGAAAAATTGTACTATAGGAGATAAGAAATGATTTTCCCCACCAAATACATCAATTATTTACGCACATAAATCTTTGCATCGAAAAATTTCACGATATATTTTGAATTCTCCTAATAAAAATCTTGATTTTTTATGATAAATTTAACCCGACTTATTTCGTAGTCAACACTAAAAAATTTTCTAACTCACTTCAATTATCTGATTATAGTGTTTTACAAGTGTATTAACACTTAAATCCTTCTGGAAGACTAAATAAAAAATATCTATACCTCAAAATATCCCATATATAAATAGGGAAATGCTTAAATTTGCCATGTATTACTAGGCATACAAGAAATACTTTGTCTCGTATTTGCCCTTATTTTTATTAACTTAACTATAAGCTCCCACGTAAAATAATGACGAAGGAACTGATCGTCGATATGAACTCGATAAGCATAGTGTTCATGAGAACGAACCAGCATACGTTGGTAACATGGAAACGGTCAAGAAATTTCATAATACAAGTATTACAAGAAGCTTATGTACAAGACATATTTTTCAAGAAGCAGCACTAAACAACTAGTACTACTGCTAAGATTACATAACTTGTGACATAAACAAACAGTGGCTTTCTTCTCATTTATAATGGGGATAGATCCTGTTCTATTTACCAAAGCAAGTTGTATTATACGAAGTATGCACATAGCCAACAGTACCTTTGATGTTTGTGAAGACCCATGGAACTTCTCTTCGACCAGGTTTCAACATTGCTCTGGGCCCTTCAAAAGGACATGTCTTTGATGGAGCTTAATTGTTCTTAGAAACTTTCGTAAGAAAATCTTGAATCTAGGATATCCAACTGTCTTTTTATCCATGGTGGATCATCTGTCCTGAGCCAGAGAACTTCACCAGTATCTCTGTTCTTAAAGTCTGGGTATTTAGGATTGATTTTACTCTTCCTGAAGTCCATCCATTCAAAAGGGCTAGCTAAGAAAATTTGCCACAATTGGATCCGGTTCCTGTAGTTCTCCAATTCATCTTCACCTGAGAAAGCCAGAAATGAGTTAACGAGTTCGAAGAAGCATATATATGTAGGATCAACAAATTTCAATACCCAACATGCACAGTCCTGCACCATCAATCACTCTAAAGCTTGATTGATTGGATTACTGGGCAACCAAGCATTTTGGTTTAGTGCTAAAAAAAGTGTCAAATGATTCAAAACATCATCCAAAGCAGCAAATTGTTGGAGGATTTTCCGAGCAAGTTCATAATTCAGTTCATGTCTCAATATCCCATTAGTTCCAATAATCAACCAAATGTAATGGTCATAGGGGGCAAGAGAACTATAAAAAACAGGATCACCAAAACCTGGATTATGTGAGCATTTTATAAAGTCTCTTTAGTTGTTTATTCTTTCTGTTGTCAGGACAGAAATTCCCACCCCATCCATTTTAACTCGAAGAATTGAAAGGTGGAAGTGACAACGAGTATCTCACAATAAGGTGTATTTTCCTATACTAAGTAAAATCATACTTTTAGATTTTAAAATTAGGCTATAGTGAATGTGTCAAAAGTTAATATTTGATTTATATTACTTCTGAAGCTTCGTTTTAGAAATTTAGAAGTTATCCTCCTACTGTCTGCTACTTTTCAATTATTCAGACATGCTGCATGTACAATGCTCTATTTAGGCCCATTGCACTCCGATATAGAAAATGTCTGCCAATTGGTTACAATCTATGAACATCATAACTAATAAAAAATGCTAGGAAAGGCCACATGTACCTCTTGATTCTTTCTTCTGAAATTCTGGGGTTGCTAAGGCTTGAACATCTGGAGTCACGAAATTTATTTCCTTCACATCTACCTTCACAAAAGAATCAGTACATGAAAACATGAAATGAAAACATTTTTGTGCAGCACAAGCTACATAAAAATATGGAAAAAGAAAAAGCATTTTGTTCAGCACAGGATCTCAAATT